>NC_048299.1:101061854-101103507 GCF_013100865.1 Trachemys scripta elegans
GTTTCAGAGTAGCAGCCGTGTTAGTCTGTATCCGCAAAAAGAAGAACAGGAGTACTTGTGGCACCTTAGAGACTAACAAATTTATTAGAGCATAAGCTTTCGTGGACTACAGCCCACTTCGGATATGCATCCGAAGAAGTGGGCTGTAGTCCACGAAAGCTTATGCTCTAATAAATTTGTTAGTCTCTAAGGTGACACAAGTACTCCTGTTCTTCTTTTTGTATAATAGTACTGGAAACAGTCTGTCCTACAACCTCTGAAAGGGCAGGAGAGCTAGAGGATGGGGCATGAAGATGAGATGGTGTCCAACTATAGCAGCTGGTAGGTCCCAATTTGCTAAGTGATGCAACAAACATTTGTGCTTTTATTTGATGCTACCTATTACAAGGTAACGCCTGGATGTGAACCATTTTACTGAACAGCAGTGGTGCCTCTTTCAAGCAAACCTAGAACCACAACCCTTTTCCACCCACGTGAAGGAAAAATTTTCATGAGGAACCCATTTCCCTTTCAACCAGCCAAGGGGGTTAAAATAAGCGGGTTAGTGGTAGGAAGGTATGGTGCAAATAAGTCAAATTTCAGTGTCTTAAAGAAAAACATATATACTTATGCCAACATTATTCTAGTTACCTACTGTTACTTACATTACTAGAAGCACTAGGACTGTTACCTTCTATGAAGTTCTGACGCATCAAGAGTTTTAGTCTAGAATTCTGACAGGATTCAGCAAAGTACCATCTGCAAAAGGTGGGGGGGGGGGGGAAAGCCTGAGCCATAGCTATGGTAATCTTACTATAAAGACAAACTTGCATGACTGAGTTGCATGTCAAAGTGAGCTAGAGAAAAAAAAATTTTTTTTTTTTAGTCTGGTTGGTAGGAGGACAGGTAGTCCTGCTCCGGGAAATAATGGCAGCAGACAATGCATCCAACTTGATCTTCAGTTTTCGAACTGGATTCCTCGAGTTCAGAATGCAAATATTAATTCTTGTGTCTACAATGGATTCCTAAATGCTTAGACATCGAAACCTGTCTTTAATTAAGTTTAGGAACGAGTGTGCAAAATGAGGCCTACCCAGATTTTTATTGCAATGGATTAGCTTGCATATTACTCCACAGAGGCCTGCTAGCCCACCAACAGCATCAGAAAAGCTTGAGAATTCCGCTTGGGTCTCCCAGCCAAGATAAAGCCTTAGCCAAGCTCCCGTATGCACAGACACTAAATTCTGTGGCCAGTCTGGGTTGACTCCAGCTTGTTTGACCCAGCAGCGTGGCATTAATAAAACATTTATTTTTTTCCTGGTGGTTTCCCTCTTAGACTTGTCATTTCTAGATATTTTTGCAGCGGACTTTTTTGCTCTGACACGCTGAGGCAGAACTGACCTTAACCACTGGAGCTTGGACATAGACAAAAGTTCCTCTGGGGAACTTTACCAGCTTAATCACTTCCAAATCCACAAGCCATTCCATGTTAGCTAGAACTATATGCCATTTTAGCTTTGCAACAGAGCCTTTAAATCAGGTTAAATTGCTCCTAGATACTGTAAGACAACATCACAAGATGCTCAAAAAGGGAGGGTGAGATGACTGGACATGAAAGGCCTGAGAAATTCTAGTCTCTTCATGACCAGCTGGCTTTGTAATGACTACCAGCAGTTTTTCCTCCATTCGTAGGAAGAGAAACAGTTGAATGATTTTACTGTAGGCCACAATTATATGCATGTCCAACTTATCCAAGACTAAAAGATTAGTACAGTACCACATTCTTCAATCCTGCTGATGAAGCAATTGGCAGAACCAGCACTATCTTATAATGTGATGAGAAAGTTACCTGAACCACAACCCTGTTGTACTTTGCAAGTTTCATCATACTAAATATTTGATCTCTACCTACAATAAAGGCTGCACACTTCTAGTATCAGCTGTGCTATTCTTTGGAATTGCTCCTTTGACTTTAAAACTTTGACATCATACTTTTTTTAATCCACTTTGATAGCAAGGATTTCAAAGCATTTTCTGATCAGAATACAGAACAAGTGCAATTCTCTTCCTGTAATATTCAGCCCAGTTTCCGTATCTCTATAAGGATTTTACTTTAGGAGCCTAAAATTAAGCTCCTTTTTTGGGGAAGTCTTGACTTTGTGGTTTTTTCCTTACTGTTCTTCCTATATAGTCACACAAAGTGACCATTTGATTTATCTGGAGTGCTTTGGTATCAGAAGGAGGACGGAAGAACTATTTCCCCAATATGTAAACAGTGTTGATATTTAGGCGTTATATCACACACACAAAACTCAAGTCTGCTGCTTGCTTGAAGCCTTCTATGATATTCTGCCCCCCAAGGAAGCAGCACACTTGATAGGATCTGAACTGCCTCTACACAAGAAAGAGAAGGGGTGTTAGGAAGACAAGCAGGAAGGGGGCTAAAAATTAGAATATGTACGTTACGCACCTTTCAGAAGACCTGGACAAACTGCCCATTAACAACTCCCACTAAGGCCGATCCCGTCTAAACTGCCACCTGTACCACACTACAGAGGGTGTAAGCAGCAAGTAGCATTTGATCTCTTCCGTTGCTACAGCTGAGTTTTTAGCCCTCCTTCTCAACTCTCATGACGCTTTCAAGCGAAAAATGGGGCTCAAGTGAGGTATTGCTTAACCGTCAAGGGCTGTTGTCTATAGCAGTTTGTTAGAACATCCCACTAAATAAACAGTGAAAACCTTTGATTCATGTAAGTCAAATACAATCATCACTGTCCTATTGTTTCTGATCAGTTTGAAAAGCCAGGTAGTTTCCCCCCTAGAAAGGCCATGACTACGGACAGGTCTAGACTTCAGCTAGAAGCTTACTTCCCAGAAGAGCTAGACATCCGCTAGCTCTGCTTGGAGCTAGTATTCTAAAAATAGCACCTTAGTCAGGGGCAGCACAGGAAGCAGGTTGAGACAGCCTCCCAGTACATACTCAGGGCATCTGGGCAGGTTGGTACTTGGGCAGCTAGCCTGAGCCCCCCCACCTGTGGAACCCCAAGCTTACACTGCTATTTTTAGCATGCCAGCTCAAGCAGAGCTAGCACGTTTACCTGCTTTGGGAACCATGCTTCTAGCTGTAGTGTCACCATTTTCAGACAACTAGAAGTCGAACAACCAGAAAGCGGAGTAAAATTCAGAACTAAGGGCAAATCAGCCTCAACTTTTTTAAATCTACTTATTTGTCTGTTTCATGACTCACTGGTGCTAAGAAGTTCGGTACCTTTAATAGAAGCCAAAAGACAAATCCAAGTTGACACTATAGTTCATGAGTTTTTGCAGGGAGGGTTTCTTAAAGCCACTCTTCATAAAGAGATTGAGACAGATCCTCCATCAAGACAGTGTGCAACGGCAGGTCTCGTGTAGTTTAGGCCCCGCAGGCAAGATCTGGGTGTGTCAATCTGGTAGATAAGCTCAGCAGCTGTCTAACTCCTCACAAAACAGCCTGGGGGAGGAAGCATAAAGATCCTTCACAGCCTTTAGCCTAATGGTTAGGGTGCTCAGCCAGGATGTGAGAGACCCTGGTTCAACTCCTCCCAGTGAGAAGAAGGGATTTGAACAGGGATCTACCAACCTTAGAGGTGAGCACCCAACCCACTGAACTACAGAATATTCCGATATAGGTCTGTCTCCATCACTCTTATTGAAAAGTAGAATATTAACTCATTAAATTGAGCCAGAGAAAATGAGAATCACTCTATAGTCCAGTGGGTGGAGCACCCACCTGAGAGATGGGAGACTCCAGTTGAAATTCCTCCTCATCAGGCAGAGGAGGAAACTGAACTGGGGCCTCCCACATCCTGGGTGAGTATCCTAACCCCTGGACTAAAAGTTATGAAGGACGTCCTCCTCCATCACCATTTAGTACAGAGTTAGGTGCCTAAGCTACCTGACTCCAGGAAAGGGGTTCCCAGCTGTGGACTGCAAGTAGAGATAGCATTGAACTCCACGAGAAGGGTGGCGTAAGGACACATCCTTTTCATCAGCATCTCCTATTGGCTAATGTAGGCAGAGCCTCACCTACCCGGTAGCATGTTGCCTTTTGGGGATCACATTCTAAGGTGCCTATTTCTTCCTAATCTTTGTAGAGGGAGCCTAGGCACATAACTCAGGCTTTGCAGATCCCATTGATTTTCCAGGCATCGAGAAGTTAAGCATTGCAACACCCCTTGTCATCAGACCATCATCTCTCCTCATAGTTACGCTGCATCCGAATCCTGTCATTGGGAAATCTGTGTTCAAATGCTACGTCCACTGGCAATATGCAAAGTGAATGCAAAACACCACAGAGTTACAGCGGGGGGGGGGGTTTGAGGGGAATAAAGCAGTCTGACCCACTGAGAAGTCGCTTATTGATACAAGAACAATTGCTCTATAAAGTAGAAAGTCTTGAGTTATGACAAAGGAATCCTTTCACTTCTCAGGCGATGTTGGTAATATTAATAGTAATGCAGAAGAATCACCCAGTGCACAAGGCACTTCTAGTTTGATAGGAGATAGCAGTATAACCTACAGTAAAAAGCAGTTAGCACCAAGACCCTCCTAAATGGATTTTATTAGCAGCATACAGTTGAGCTAGAACAAAGACCAAGTACCCAGTGATACTTTCCTGAAAGGCAGTAATCATAAGGCTAAGACATCAGGAGTTCCCCTTTCACAGTGTCCTAAGCTTCTGAAATTTTAGCTTTTTACAAGTTTATATCTATGCATGTATTTTGACATAAAGGAACTACTGATTCCTCTTCTGGAATAATGTTCAAGCAATTAAAATGTTACCAGTATAGTAAGCGACACCATCAGAGTATTTAGCCTCAGTCCCCGTTCCCTTTTCCCCTTCCCAAAGTTTTCGTTAGGAGCGAAGGGTAGTTTTGGTGTGTGAATCTTAAAGTTCAATAGCTCAGTTGAGAAGAGTTTCTGAACATTTTAGAGATGAAGTCAATAAGTTGCCTGAATTCTGACTTTTGCCCTTCACCTCTGGGATGTTTCAGAAACCAGTAACACTGACATTTTTAGGAGGATAGCTAAAAGTTAAACATTTTATATGCACCAAGGAAAGCATAAGAGAAAGGAGAGAGTTAAGTCATCCATCTGGTAAGGTTAAGGGGGAAAAAAGGGACTTCAAAAGGTAGAGCAGGAGTGGAATGATGAGACTTTGAAGCACCCAATTCTTTGCCAGCAATCAAAAGGTTTTCATGTATGAAATATTCAAGCAAGCTGTAAGGCAGATTTCTGGAGACTCCATGTGATTCAGTCCAATTGCCACTTCAAAACTTAAATGTGTTTTTCATTGGGAAGTTAGGCAAAAAGTCATTTTAATTGCTCCAGGAGCGAATATTCTCTCTCACACACACACCTAGGCTCAAGGTAAGAGTTTCAGGTTTTTGTATAGTGATAGCAATCAGCACTTAAAAATTGTTTGAAAGCTATTTAATGGGTTGATTTTTTTTTTTTGAAAGCGCCACTAAATTATGTGTGTTGTGAAACAATGAAGAAAATTATGGAGTACCACTCTTAAAAGTACCAAGGCTGCAGCTAAGATAGCAAAAAAAAAAAAAAAAAAAAAAAAGAGTCCCTAGATTATGGGCAATAGAAACCCTATTAGATTACCAAACAGCACTGCATTTTCTCATCATGGTGATGTAATGGAAAGTGATATTGCAGAAGACTGCAGCATCATTCACTCCTGACTCAGTTACAGTCCTCAACAACCACAAGCTCATATTCATAACATATCCTCATCACTACCCATCTTTACATTAGTCTTTTAACATCTGTGTCCCCGACGCCTACAGGACAGGAGTACTTTGGTCAGTCTATTCAGCAAATCGGTTGAAGTATGACAACCACAACTGTTGCTTTGTAAGACAGTTTCATCCAAGTCTGTCAGAGCTTTGGATCTCAGTCTCCTTTTGCTCTCACTGGACGGATGAGCATTTCCTCCACAGCATGCTCAATACAGCCTGCCAGAAAAGTTTGATTTCCTATTTTTTCCCTGCTGAAAGCTAGTAGAAACTGGCATCGATTTAGGTTGGGAAGAATCAGATGCCAGTTTACCAGTAGTTTAAGTAAACATATGTTTACAATTACCTCGTTCATCATGACCTACTTGTGTGGAGTTGCCTTTTTGGAACTAGTTCATGTTTACTGACTCTGGTCTCTGAACAAAGCTGAAACATTAAAATTTACTGTAACTGAGAGCCATTGCATCAGCACCCTGCTTGAAAAGTTAGGGCCATAGGATTCTGAGGGTATGTCTTCACTACCCGCCGTATCGGCGGATAGCAATCGATTTATCCAGGATCGATATATCACGTCTCGTTAAGACACAATATATCGATCCCCGAACGCGCTCACCGTCCACTCCAGAACTCACCAGAGCGAGCGGCAGTAGCGCAGTTGACGGGGAGCCGCAGCCATCGATCCCGCGCCGTCTGGACCCCAGGTAATTCGATCCAAGATACTTGGAAGTATCTTGGATAGATCCTTCCCTCCCCCCCCTCCCCCCAGTGTAGACCAGCCCTTAGACATGAATTGATACACAATCCTAAGACAAACACTACACTGGGTTTCTCGGGGAAAGCTGCACTCTGAGTAGAGTGCCACAGTGTCTCCTGGCCCATGGTTAACCCTGGATAAGCAAGCATAAGCAATATAAATGACCCTCCGACATCACCACAAAAAAAGTTCTCTTCAAACAGAAAGGAGGTGCAGATTGTGTTGTGTGCCAGCTGGTCCTTTGGAGAGCTGTATCTGCTCGGACTTGTCCCCAGCAGTCAAGAGGGGACATCTCATCCTACATTTTAAGCTACCTAAAGAGTAAGCATGAAGCAAGCTACAACAAAGACCACAATAATAAGACATTTCATAGGGTCAGACAGCTCAAATTTCAAAAGAATCGTTTCTTTGCTTTTCCTAGCTTAAGCGCTGATGGGAAAGAAATTCATATGGGAAAAAAAACTTTATTTTTTACATTGAAAATCAGTCCATGCATCCCTAGTAATAAATTAACAGAGGGATAGAATGGAAATGCCAAGAAGTTAATACAGCAACACTACCACAACCCATTAAGTTATAGAACATTACAAAATGGTCTTTAAATGTTTACCCAGTCTAACTTCAAGCAAACATTTTAAAGTAAAGAAATCAAGTTTACAGCAGTTTTTACTAATTCAGTGATAGCTTTACCTAGACAAGTCAAATGATTGAGTACATCCAGAGTCCTACAAGTTCAAGTTAGTACAACCCCTTAAAGCCCTCCCGTATTACATTGCCTTGTATGACTGGCAAGGGGGCTTTGCAACTCTCCATTCAGTTAGGGACAACCACCTCAATATATACATATCTAGATTATTTGTGGTATCTAAGGGGAAAGCCTCAGTGAAGCTGGTTGTGGCTCCCAGCCTAGAGCTGCTCTGCAGTATACCAGCTGCTAACAGTCTCCAATTGGACATCTGCTTGCTGGGGATTGTCAGATAACATCCTCCCCCTCCCTACCAGTGTTGCAAGGGCTGCTGAAAGAGATGGCACATGGCCTAGCTATACCATCTCTATGCCAGCTGGCGACTCCCCATCTTGGAAGAAACCTTCAGCTAAGGAGATCCAGCTACTTTTAGCCTTTACACGCCAGTGGACTGCAATTCAGGATCTGGCCCACAGTTCATAGGAAGACTTGTAGCAATTCTTGTTAGATTCAAAGTCATTTAAGTATGTATGACACAGGGTTGCAAATGTTTGCTCTACATATGATTATACCAGCTGTGTTCTATGAACAGAACAGAACTACAGATATCCATTTTACATTTAGGTAATGCTTTCAAAATAAATACAAAAACACCACTGAAAGCAAGTCACGCCTGGGTTAGAGGTTGAAAGCCAACATGCACAACAGTAGGGGAGAGGATATTTTGACTGACAAAAACCAAGGAAACTCACTAGAACATCCAGCCAGAGCAAACAAGATCTACTTTAAGAACAAAGAGTGAAAATGAAGTACAATATTAGCAGGCAGGGAGAAAGGAAGAAACAATAAACTTCTGGCAAGTGTAGGGGTCTGCTTCCATACATTATCATTCAGAACAGATGTTACCAAACATTACTTTTTAGTCTGTTTGCTGTGAGTTGTGCTGCATATTTAAAAACTAAATTGAGCCAAGCAAGTTTTGATATCAAAGATTAAGTTTATTCATTAGACTACAACTGTATATCTTGAGACCAAAGGCAAAAGAAAGAGAGGAATACGCTTCTTGAACAGCCACATCTCTTCCATTCAGACCTTGCTAGGGAATTTATGTGTATGTTCTGAGCATTCTGGATGTCCCTTCACTCCTTTTCCCCCTATCTAAATGAACTCGACTGAAGCAGCAGTCCAGGTTGTTATTTACACCATTTAATGTTTCAGGCACACTTCTTTCTTCCACTCAGGTTGTCTAATCTCCATACTTTTTTTTTTTTTTTTTTAAACCTGTCGTCATAACTCACTCCTTTTAATCCTGGGATTAGCCTTGTTGCCCTCCTCTGTACCTTTGAGTGCTGTAAGTGCAACTAGCCCATGAATGTAAGAATAAGTCAAACTGAAATCTTATAACTGCTTACTGATCTCATCTCCTACAGAAGCTTTGTTCAAAAGATCATTCAAGCACCTCTGTGAAGCAATACAATTTCACTTGACTTAAATTTTAGAAATTTAACATTCCACTCCCACCCTCTTCACTGTGCCAATTGTTGTTTCTCACTTTACATGAGTAAAATCATGAACAAGCACAGAATTGCTCTGTGAACCTTGATCAGTACCGCTTTGACATACCAGCAACATATGTTCCCAGTTCAACAAATCAAAACATTTTACACAAAACACCACTGCAGATAGAGTGGTGCTCCCAAGTGCTGATTCAGCACTTTCCATACTACTTCTAAAATAAAATGTTATGTGGATTTTAAGGGGGAGGAAGGGGAAGGAAAGGGGGGTGGGGGGCCGGCAGTTTAAATCCGTAGAAAAAGAGATTTTGCAATAGTGCATCTGCCGACCCAATTAACTGCAGACTTTCTTTTATAAAATGATAGTTTAGGTCCCAGTTTGCAAAATGGCAAACAATGTATAAAAGGGGAGTCCATGTAGAACAGTTTTCTGCTGCTCCACCTCCAATCATGAGTCTGAAGTGGGGGAGGACAAGAGGGAAGAAGGTAAAAACCTCTCCCTCCAATCCAAGTCTTATTTTACACATAACAGATTACAATAAGCTACCCAATATTACCCAGAAGCCAACAAAATGCTGTCCCACACCAGTGTTCAAATATTCCCCTTACTCCCAAATACTTGTTTTTGCAGCTACCATCACAGATTTACAAAACAGAAAAGAAGGAAGGTGGCAGCACCCAGGAGAGGCACTTTTGTGAACTGTCCTTTGCCTCAGTCTTCTTGCCGAAAGAGAAAAAAAAAATGCAAGGAATAGGATTTCAGACCTAAACTTTTAATACCTCTAGGAAAAGCAGAGCAAAAGAAACAGTTTAGCTTTCCTCAGACCCTGTAAAAGCAGCTGCAATTCCAGATAAATATTTAGAAAGTGCAGGCTAGTAAGTACAGCACCCCCCAGATCTGGTGCAAATGGAAAATCAGGCTGGGAGAAGAACCATGTTCACAGATGGATTAAGAATAGGACTTATTCTGTGGCTCAAGATCCCCTCTGATCGCTGCAACCCAGCCTCCCCCCAACGCGCTTTTCTTTAGGGCTTGAAAGGATCTCACGTCTGACAACGAAGTGGTTCAAATACGTGCACAGGCTCAATGACTCCCCCAAGGGGCTAATAAAGGTCCAAACGAGGAGAGAAAAGAGAACACAGCAAATTACTAACAACTGATTCGCAGCATTAAACTCGCCTGAAGTCTTGTCACTCGGGGGGGAAATGGAAAGTGGTTCCAGTTTTCCAGCCCGGTTTAATTGGGAAGTTTTGAAAGTGACCAACTAAATCCGAAGCCAGAGAAAGAATTGCACACTCCTCCCCCAGCTCTAATCTCTGCTACTAAGGACCCAGCACACAAGCTCCCTAGCAGTTCTATATATACGCACAGGCGCGCTGTCCCCTTGCAATTTAGCCCCATTGCCTCTGGCGTCCTCCCTCACCCCAGCCTGTTCTGGGGCGGAGAGGGAGCGCCTAAGCCAGTGCATTTTGCATTTGCAGTCTTGGACCTCTCTCAACAGTTTGCTCCTGCAGACTGTCCAACCCCCCCCCCCCCCCGAGATTCCTCCTCTTTCCCCCTTGCAAGAGACGCATGCAGGATGTTACATGCCCACCCCAAAGTGGCTGGGGTAAGCAATAGACCTTCGCCCCCCGATTCTCTTACCTGCTGCCTGCGGTTCCTCTTTCGCCCTCGTGGCCTCCCTCCCGCTGCTCGGGACACCAGCGCTGCCCCCTCCCCCTCTTGAGAGCTTCTCTGTGCGTCTGGCTCCTTCTGTCTCGCACGCTCGGATCAAGTTTTGTGGCTGTTGTTCTGGTGGGGCCGGGAGTAGAGCAGGCAGCGGGGGATGCAATGGGGAGACGGGGTATCTTCGTAGTGTGGCGTGGGAGAGGTGGAAAGTTAAACTCCCAGCGCACACGCCAACAAACTATACGGTGCGCGGGGGAATTTGCAAAGAAAACTTCTGCCCGTGCTGCTGCGCCTGAACCGCTGCTGCGGATCCTGCTCCCGCTCCCTCCTCCAGGTTCCTGGTATTAACACGGGGCTACGTGCCCCTGCCACCGAGATCTTGCTTCGTACTCAGCTGACTCTCCAGCTTAGGATGCATCATCTCCACCGTCCCCCTCCCCCTTTAATAGGCTTTAAACCCACCTCCCACCCCGGCACCGCCTCCGCTGGCTCCACGCAGCCGCAGCCCGAGCCATTCCACGCCCCGGCCCAGCCGCCTCCCCGCCCAGCCGGCCGCGGGCCGGGGAAGGGCAGCGAGCTGCTCCAGTGCGTCCCGCTGGAGTTCTCCCAGCCCGGTCCGGGGTTTGTTTTCCAGCCTCGCTGCTCCCTGCGCCAATCGGCTGCCAGCGTTCCTCGAGCCCGGCTGCAGACGGAGCTCCTGTTCCTGGCTAGTCGCTGTGCGGACACAAACGCGCCCTGGGTTTGCCCGAGCTCAGCCACTTGAGTCCCTGCTCCCAGGCCCGCTCACAGTCGCGCCGCTCTGGTACGCAACAGACACGTGTGTGTACCACGCTGAGCTGCAGCCTGCACCCGCCACTAACGCCGTCCACACACAGACACGCACCGAGCCCAGGCTCACTTGCATTCCGCCACACACTGTTTCAGACTCACACTCACCCAACCAGCGCAGCCTCTCACACTTCTGTCACACTCAGACACTCACTTGGCTCTGGCAAACCCACAGCTATGCATTGCTGCCAGTCATCCTCCATACACTGACTTTGCACACGCATGCACTGTGCTCACCTACACTCTCACCATCACCCCTTGCACACTCACTGTTCACTCTCACCATCCCTGATTACACACATACACCTTTCTCATGTATATTGTGCTGACAGAAATATTCACACTCACTGGGATGAGGCTTGCCCAATGGATGGTAATACTGTTTCACATTTAGACCAGGTAGAATGAATGCAAAAACAGGATAGTTAGATTTGTGCTCGGCAAGAAACTGAGTGTTGTTATTAATGGAAAAGGAGGTTGAAGTGCTGCTGTGCAAACAAAAAAGCCAAAAAAATGCACCAGTAACAGCCGGAGTGGCTGCACCAGCTGGGATTAAATGGACCAGGCCACACTTCTTAGCATATTCAAAATTATCCTAATTAATGACAATAAAATATTGAGAAGGGATATTAAATCTTGTATTTCAGCCCCTAGAAAAGTCATGTTTTCTTTTTTAAGATAATATTATGATTTTGGTCTGACTTGATTTTTGAACTCTCATTTCCCTCCTTTACTGGATGTTAAATTCATTTTTGCCAATGCTTCAAAATTTATAAAGGTGATTTTTGCCCCCACTGCAAAAGCTTTCACCCCCACATCTGCCCTTCACCTGCCCAGCAATTAATTCTGCCCCCTGATGCCCATCAATTTTGCCCCCACAGGAGTTTTGCCCCCCGCCGCCTCACCTCTGTTCCTTCTATATTTCTTGCAGCTCTTCATCCACCTCTCCCAGGATCAAAGCAGAGGGCTGCAGCTAGGTCCCCTTCTCCTCTTTCCAGGGTTGAGGGGAACAGCTTCAGGGGTTCTTCATCACTCCTGCCCCTTTGTAAGTCAGGTGTTATAGGGAGGCAGGCAAAGAAGAGCCAGCCCATAGAAGGGAAGGGAGAAGTGGAGATACCTTAAGTGGCTAGCTTCTTTCTGCTCCTTCTCCCTCCCACCTGTGACAAATGAGGTGACCTCCTGGGAGGCGGGGGAGGTCTGCTTGCTGCTGCTCTGAGTGGTTGCTCTTCCCCAGGAGGTGGGACAACCAGCCAATCAGAGGGGGTTCCTCCAAGGAGGGCTCACATTAGCCCTGTCATTGCAAAGCTGCAACCCAAGCCAAGCTCTAGTAAAAATGGGCAGAGTTAAAGACTGCAATTTTTAACTGTTAGAGATCAGAGTGAGTCCTATGTAGCAGCTGATTGTGCAACATACACCAACAGTAGGGTTCTTGTCACCTTCCAAAGCATCTAGTTCTGGCTACTATCAGAGACAGGATACTGCACCAGAGGGATTACTGATCTGGTGCAGTATGGCAATTCTTACGTTCCTGAGGTCTTGGAGCCTGGACACTACAAAGGTGTTGGAGAGGCCCTGCAAGGACTCACCGCCATGGTTGGATCTTTATATTTTGCCAGTTGGTCTTGGCCACCTGTAACAACCCACTCAAAGCACAAGCAGAACCTCAGGTCAGCAGGTCTCAGCACTACAAGGGGCAGAAGTCCTACTTCCTGTGGGTTGGCTCCATCAGAGGGTTATTACTAGCTGCCTGATCAGCAGAGAGCTTTTTTGAGGTGCATGGGGAGGTGAGAGCAGCAGCTAGAGGAAATGTGAAATGTTTGTAAGATGGCATGCCTGGGGTTGGGGTGTGACTTGGATGGATGGTTACAGGAGACAGGAGGTCTTTAAAGGAGCAGAATGATGGGTGAGTAGGGAGGTAGACAGTGATAGGGGACAGGGATCTGGAAAGAGATTCTAGTGTGTAAACACACTTTGTACATATTATAGGACATACTTCCAAACGTGATGTATGCATAACAAGTAACTAACTACACAACCCCTTTTTTCCCCAACCTTCTCTGCCCATCCTGTTTTCATTCTGTATTCTCACTTCTTTCATCAACACCACCATTTATGCCACAAAGAATGTGCCTGTCTATCTGATCTGTGAGACACATAGCATGCTGTGTGGCCTTGGAACAATTCATGGTAACAGAGATTGCAGGGGAGCCTTTATAAACTGGGCAGCCCCTCCACTCTCTTGGATTCTCAAGCACTCCCCAGGGATCTCACACACTTGTAATACTTATAACTCTTCAGCAGCAGGGGTCCTTGTGCATTTCAACTTCACCTATTACCAGGGCTACACTGGCAGCTCCATGCAATCCAAAGAATATTTTTAAGTGACTCACATGCTGACAAGTAATTTGTGGAACTGAGAAACGGCTCTTTCAAGGAATCCAGGGGTATCCCCCCTAAGGAAACTTTAAACGTGTGTGTGCACGCGCATGCCATTTGGTGTAATCTAGTGCATTCTAAAGGTGGGAGGGGCAGAGAGCATTCTATAAACCATGCCTAGAAACACCCACTTGTAGAAAAATATCTGCTTTATCTATAGAAGAAGCTGAATGCCACTGGAAGCAGGGAAATTCCCAGTGCTCCACATTATTATTAGAAACCACTATTGGCATGTATTAATTATAGTATTGTCATTCAACTTTCTATTAAACACCTTTTAAAAAGTAACTTACTATTTCTACATTGCTTTTGTTCTTCCTTCTTTCTTCATTTTCAATTCCTTTAGTCCTCTGTACAGTATATGTTGGTGTCTTTTCACAGCTGTCCCTTCATTTCACCTTCCTCTTTCTGTACATGTGTCGTGTCCTTCCCTGTGTTCTTTCATCTCTCCATCCCTCAGTCGCTCCCTCATATCATCTCTCCAGTCTCTCACACATATCAAATAGCCTCTCACAGATACACATGTGACCCAGCCATATGCTTACTATTCACCCATCATATACACACTCAGTGTCTCTAACCCCAGCAGAGGACTAGGTGTGGGAAGCCACTTCTGCCACCAATGCTAGGAAGTAGGGGGCAGATCTGCCTGCTGGACAGGATGGTGTAAGCAGGGACCTCTCCCCGCACCACAGGGCCTCCTTTGCCAGAGCTACTGGGTCTTCTCCTACAAGGGCTCTCTGCTTCAGATTGAGATTAGGACTCAGTAAACTGCATAGCCATAGTAATGGAGGAAGCCATGGAGGCCCCCACAGGAGCAGCAGCAAAGAGTGACAATAGAGCCTCTTGTTCTGGCCCTTTGTTTCAGGGGTGTAGGCGCTGGGCCCTCCTACAGCATCGTTTGTTCTAGTGAGGGTCTGTGGAGCTGAGCTCTCCTATCACAAGACACTCTGTTGTGGAGGAGAAGGAGGCTGTGAAAAGCTGCTGAAGAGGAAGGTGTCTCTTGGGTCAGCCCGAGGAGAATAGCAGTAATATTCTCCCTGGCCTCCAGGAAAGTGGAATTGTGAGACAAACCCCTTCCCGCACACACACCCTCAGTTGCCACAAAAGAGAAGATACTGGTGATTGAACTAACCACTTTGGTGAGGTTGACAAGCCAGGCCTTCCCATTGCCCTTACCCCATGCCCATCTGCATTTCTACTTGAGATCCCAATCTACTAGTATGGCGAGGGGACGAATGGAAAGCCTCTCCCCTTCTTCACTAGCTGTGAGTAGAGAGGCAGCTGACACAGTTCCTCCTTCGCATGGAGCATGCTGTCCATGCAGGAACTTTTCTCCTCCTACCTGGAAAGTGTGTGATGACATTACCGTAACATCCCATGATCCTGGAGCTAGGCCCAGCCCTATTGTGCTTATTGGTTAATCATATTCAACACATGCTTCTTTAGTGTGGTGATGACATAGTTATACTTTGCAATTCTATAGCATTTTTCACCCTAAGAGATCAGTGTGCATTACAAATGTTATGTTTCACCCTATCTAAAGAGGGGGAAACTAAAACACAAAGGGGTAAAGTGATTTGTCCAAGGTCACAAAGCAAGTTAGAATTATATCTCATGAATTCCTGGTTTCCAAATTATTCTACCTCTTCAGCCAGAGTACCACCAAATATTTCAGATTGACTATTAAAAATAAATAACAGTGTTAGAAATACACAAATGTTACATACAATACAAAAGGTATGTCGGGGGTCTTTCTTGAACCATCATTTCTGGAGCTTAACTGGCTTTCTTCCAATAAGTGTGCTCTCACTATATAACACTGCTGATCCATCAGTTTATCATGAAATAACTTTAATATTTTACAAGTGTGAGAACATGTCTATTTGCCATTACACATGATTTTTAAAGGATTAAAATGTATACACTGTGTGTCATTATGTTACATTTTACAGACAATAAAATTATTTGTACTGGAGCCAAACTTGTTGATAGATTCCTTTACAAGTGCTTATGATAAAGAAAAAGAGTGTCCAGTTGAATGGTGATTAAATGAGTGTCTGAGCATAAATTTCCTTATATAAAAATAAACCATTTTACTAGAAGATCGTTGAAGTGTTCATCTATATAATATTTATTTGTCTCATCATGGCAGTAAAACAAAAAAGCAAAAACACTAGTGTGTGAGGAATATTTCCTGTACATTCTGACAAGTATATATAGTAGGCAAGACATGTTTAGTTTCCTGGACTACAGCTGTGTTGTTTGAAACTAAACTATACTGTCATAAAACAATTAAAATGGTTAACTATAGCTGTAGAACTAGATCCCTGTAACTGCAGGGAAGAGCAGATTTATGAGATAGTTAGCTTCTTTTCCCCGAACTAACAAATCTCTGAAAAAGTTACAGTATACTATATCATGAAAATAATGTAAAACAGCCTTCAAAATAACATACACCAACTGTAGGGTTCTTGTCACCTTCAGAAGCATTTAGTTCAAGATAACCCAATATTTTCCAGGAAAATAAGTTGTACTCTACTGCAGGGAATATATGCAAGAATCGGTGGTGACAATGCCATTTTGTCTGTGTATCAGTATTATTTCCACTCAAAGACAGTCACAGAAGTAGGTGTAAATTACAGAGACTCAAGTTCCTATGCAAATGAATTGGTCAGTGGCATTAAACCAGAGATGAGTTTGGCCTAAGAACATCACTGTCTTCTCTTCCTCATAATAGTTAATATAAGTGGTAGATAAGAGCCCACACTTAATTCTGGTATAACTTCATTGACTTCAGTGGAGTTAATTCTGATTTACCCTAGTGAAATGAGATCAGACTCAAGCTTCCCTGTACTTGAAATTCCTTGCTGGCAGAAGCATGGTTATATTAGGGCATAAGCACTATAGGCTCATACCTAGAGCCCCAGTCTAATGGATAGGGCCCTACCAAATTCACAGTCCATTTTGGTCAATTTCACGGTCATAGGATTTTTAAAATTGTACATTTCATTATTTCAGCTATTTAAATCTGAAATGTCATGGTATTGTAATTGTAGGGGTCTTGACCCAAAAAGGAGTTGGTAGGGGGTTGCAAGGTTATTGTGTGGGGGGGGTGGTATTGCTACCCTTACTTCTGTGCTGCTACTGGTAGCAATGCTGTCTTCGGAGCTGGGCAGCTGGAGAGCAGCAGCTGCTGCTGGCTGGGATCCCAGCTCTGAAGGCAGAGCCACCGCCAGCAGCAGCACAGAAGTAAGGATGCCATAGTATGGTATTGCCACACTTACTTCTGCGCTGCTGCCTGCAGAGCTGGGCCCTCAGTCAGCAGTCACCACTCTCCAACTGCTCACCTCTGAGGGCAGCAGAGCAGAAGTCAGAATGGCATAGTATGGTATTGCCACCCTTCCTTCTGTGCTGCTGCTGGCGGGGTGCTGCCTTCAGAGCTGGGTGCCCAGCTAACAGCCGCTGCTCTCTGGCCACCCAGCTCTCAAGGCAGCACAGAAGTAAGGGTGGCTGGTCTCCCCTGTGAAATCTGTATAGTATACAGGGCCGTCCAGACGATTCAGGGGGCCTAGGGCAAAGCAATTTTGGGGGCCCCTTCCATAAAAAAAGTTGCAGTACTATAGAATACTATATTTTCATGGGGGTCCCTCTGAAGCCAGGGGCCTGGGGCAAATTGCCCCACTTCCCCCCACCCTCTGGGCGGCCCTGATAGTATAGGGTAAAAGCACACAAAAAAACAGATTTAATGTGGGGGGGGGACCAGATTTCAAGGTCCGTGATGCATTTTTCATGGCCACAAATTTGGTAGGGCCCTACTCATGGAGTCATGTGATTACATCAGAGTCTCGTCTTTCATTTTAAAATAAAGTATGTTTCTAGGCCTTATGGGCGCAAAAAATCCTGAAAATGTGAATGCGGTGTAACTGATGCAGTGATGTCTTCAGGCTGTCCTGTCTGCAGACTCATGCAACAATAGCTCTGAGAAATGTGAATTGCCCCATACATGGGGAGTTAATCTCAAGACTCACTGCTTTTGGAGCCCCACCAACACCACCCAACTAGAGGACACTTAAGTACAGCAGGCCCAATCCACCCATATAAACAACCTTGCTTGTTGGTATTAGTACTCAGGGACCTCTGGCTGCCACCCTAGCTGCTCCTGTGGGGAGAATGTCCCCTGCTGTCATTCGTGGGTGGCAGCTATCCTTTCTGGGTGGGTGTGTGGGGGGGGGGCCTTCCACTGCCATACAGAGTAAGGTTCAGAGCTATAGTGTGGACCTGTCTTGCAGCGTGCCTAGGGTGCTAGATTGCCTTATGATTTATATTATCGTAGCCCAGCGTGAAGACTCCATTTACTTTGGCAACTGTTGAAATGATTATGTCATGGTAGGATAAGCTTCAATATTGCAGGTCCCATTCTTCAGTTCTTAGTCTCGAAAAGCTTTGATTCAATGGGAGGTTTGCTGAGTAAGCACTGCAGGTCCAGGTCCTAAAAATATAAGTGAAATACAGATGTTCTGCACTTGCTTAGCATGGAATAAAGCCTTGATACTTAAATAGAAGAACACATGGTGTCAAATTCTCCCCCTGTGTAATGTCACTGGACTGGACTTTCAGTTTGCTCTGCACAGATGTTTAGCAACATAAAATGACTGTTCCTCATTCAGATCTTACCCTGTGACACATTTTAACTTGAGTTGTGTATAAAAAAAGTCTACTACTTTCAAAGCAGAGAAAAATGAAAAAAAATGTTCATCTCTCATTTCACTCAGAAACAGATGAAGATGTTTTCCTTAAAATTTCCAGAAAAATTCATCTTTATTCTGAGACCAAGCATGAGAAGACCAATTCTCTTCTCACTTACACAGGAGTAAAACAGAAGTAACTCCACTGAAGGCAATGGAGTTACACCAGTGTACAATCTGTGCAGGAGAGGTTGAAATCAAGTCAGACAATTCAGTCCCAAATGGCACATTCTTGAGAAAGTTATATGAAAGAGGATGCTGAGTACCAACTTTATCACAAATGGTGTAATTAAAGATTTCAGCAGTTGAAAAGCATCAACATAGTCATATTAGCTGATGAACGTACTGCAGAAAAATTGCTGAGGAACCTTTAAAATGAGCTTTGCTTGGCACAAAGAAACTTTGGACGGACAAGAAGTCTAACACAGTGGTTCTCAAACTTATTTGATCGTGCCCCCCTTCTTTGTGTCTGTAGTAGTTTATCCCCACACACACACACACACAAGTACATATATCGATTTAAAAACATCAACATGCAACTCTCACTAAATATTAAAAACCGTAAGGCATTGATTCAAACAGAGCCATTGGAATAAGAACAAAAGCAAAACTGCAATTGTGGTTCATGCTTACAATTAAATGCACACGTCGCATTGTAGCAAACGGTTTAACATACAGATTGCAGCGACTTTGTATAATGTTCTGCAAGCTTAACAGAAATCTGTCAAAATGTACAGCACCACCTAGAGTTAAATGCACAGCGCCCTCTAAGGACCTGATATATCTGGAGGAATCAGCTTTGCTAGTTATTCATTGTTGCGGATAAAATGTGCACAGTACTTTTTTTCCCCCTAAAGCTTCTCACACACACCCAGAGTACATTCCAGGCCCCCCAGTTACAGAACCTCTGTTCTAACAGATTATAATTTCCATGAATATTAATGTCATATCTGGAAAAAAATATTCTTTTACTAGAATTGGTTGAAGAATTTAGAATTTTTTAAATAATAAAAAATGGTCTTTCCTAAAGTGTTTTTGCTATTAATTTTTTTTTACAATATTGAAAATGGAAAAAAAAATAGCCTTTTTTGTGTCCCCCGCCTCCTTTCTCCTTTTCCCCCTTCTTTTCTTCCCTTCTTTACATGTTTTCCATTTTGCCACTAAATGCAACAGAACAAAGGCAGTCCCAGGTGGTTTTATTTTATGTTATTTTATTTTTTCACTTTTTCTTTTTGCTCATTCTAGAAACTTTCTCCATTTCACTGTAAACTCAAGTTAGCAAAAGCAAAAATGAAAAAGAAAGAACATAATTTAATCTATCTATTTAGTGGTGAAATGAGGTGGGGTAAGGGGACTAAAAGGAAAAGCTGGTTAATTTTGAAAATATTTTAAAATTTCACATTTTTTAACAGATAAATTCTGCTTCCATTTCAAAACTCACATAACAAAAGTGACTGAATTTTTCCAAAAATTTTCACTAATTCTTTTTCATCATTCAACTAACTCTATACTTTTTACTTTATCCTGCAGAATATTTTATCAATTACATTAAATAGTAAAGTTTAGATATTTCACCTTCTGCCAAGTTGCACCAACGGAGTACTTTTTTAAGATCAGATGAGTATGTGAAAGGATTTTTTTAAGTAGGTATTTGCTACTTTCTGTCACATAAAGGATTTTTTTAAGTAGGTATTTGCTACTTTCTGTCACATAAAGGATTTTTTTAAGTAGGTATTTGCTACTTTCTGTCACATAAATATATTTAAAATAGACTATATTCACTGCTGAGGTTATATCATAGATGTTTCACTGTAGACTATAAAGATTTACTTTCTGTGGCTAGTTAATTTGCATCTCTCTTTTTACATTTCCTTAAAAGGCTGCACAGATTATAGTAGTTGGGGACACACTGTAACCGGAGATAGCATTATAAGCCCTAGCAGAAGATATTTGTTCCTTCTTGCTGGTATGAGGTAGAACAGCTATACAAGTTTGTAAAAAGGAGAATGGCATTCTAAAAGGGGGAAGGGGACTGTACAAAAAGAAAGCACATGAGAAAAACCTTTTGAATCCATTTGGTCCACAGCTGTATGAAAGCGCAACATCTAGTCCAAGTTTTATCCTTACAATTAACATCTCAATGAATCCCATTAATTAGGACATTATATCATCATCATCATCATCCAGAAACTGATAAAGGAGAAAATGGCATATTTTTGAGGATCCAAGAGGATTTAATGTATATTGACATAAAATATAAGGTTTTCACTATTTCCAAAGGCTCTGTCTATTACTTGATCCACAAAAAGGATTTCCGGAAGCACAAAAACTGGAGCAAGGTGCCAGATAATGCTATGTAAAAAGGCAGTAAAAAAAAAAAAAAAAAAAAAAAAAAAAAAAAAAGCACGTCTCTCCCTCCATCTGCCATAAGATTAGAGTCAGCTCAAGTTATACATTATTTCTCACGTTCATCAATAGAAACTAGGATTTTATCCGTAAACATATAAGCCTCATTCATGGCCACATGCCCAGAATAAGGGGCAGCACAATGTAATGTCCAGATGCAGCCCAGGAGGGAGACTGACTCTGAAAGTGAAATCCTGGCAGAATTAAAGTCAATGGCAAAACTCCCATTGACTTCAGTATGGTCAGGATTTCACCCTGAGTCTCTCTCCCAGTTCTCCTGCTTCTCCAGGAAGGGAACAAACAACGCTGTACCCAGTGCAGAGTAAATTTCAATGTTGGTCTGCATGATGTGAAAGCAGAGCCAAGGCTACATCTGATCTCCACCTTCTTCCATCCCCTCCCATTCATGTGCACAAGGGGAGACAGGAAGTACGTTTACACTGCAGTCAGGGGTGTGATTGGCAGGAACACTGCTACACAGCTGGCAATCACTTGTGTGCCAAAAACTTCAATGGTGCAATAAGCTTGTCAGTAATGGACATAAGCTGAATGTACAGGCAGAACACCTTAAGGACCTAGCCAGAGATCTATTCGGGTGGCACTTGACTTGCAAGCATGCCACTTCCTTTTAGGATTTGCCATGATGATGCTGAATGTACCCACACTTGCTTTCATCTGGCTGGCTTGCTAAAAATATCAGTGAGGATGTGGTGCCACATTCTTTAGCCCAGGCTGCACAAGCCAATACATACCCAGGGGGGCAAGGCAGGCTCACAGAGCCTGCACTGTGACGTGCTCACTGATATTTTTAGTGAGCTAACTCAATTAGTGCTAGCGTGGCTACATCTACACAAGCTGCGAATTGCATTCCTGTTTGCAGTTCAGCTGTACCTACAGTGCAGAGCTTGCTTCTCCTCCCACACTACTGCCCTTGATGCAGGTAGCCAATTCAGAGGTGTAATGGATTCTTGTGGCTTTGCTAGCACAATAGCACAGTTTGGCCCCAGCTGCTCCTCAGCATCTATCAGGGGTTGAAGAGACCCCCGTCCTCTCCAACTGCAGGTTGGGGGTAGGTCAGTTGTTCAGATATAACCCAAGTCTTAATCCAGTCTTATCTCCTCTATTTCCCACAGCAGTGCAGCACAAGAGAGTATTACAGTCCTGTGGGCCTAATAATTTCAGTACCTCACTCGGCGCCACAGGGAAAGGGAACAAAGAGTAGTAGTACTGCTTAATAGGCTGACAGAGCTCAAAGTCCCCACCTTTGAAAAGCTTCATAACTACTTGGTGTTGAGCAGATGTGTTCTTAAAAATGTGCCTTCATGCACTTGGCCAAGCTGAATAGGTCAGCCTTGTGTAGAACCAGCATATGTGGCCATGTGTGATTTGGAAAGCCATTATCTTATCTACTCAGTAGGATTCTCTAGAACTTCTAACATTCTAGGCCAGGTCAACTCTTTTCTCATCCATTCTTCTCTCAAAATATGATAGTGGCAAGTTATTTTATATTATGGTAGTGGCTAAAGGGATCCAACAGGACCAGGGGCCCTGTTGTGCTAGGTACTTTTTAAACACAGGCTTGGGTTCGAGTTGAACAACTGCCCTACCACAAAGGCATGGGTTTCTGCACCCAAAGAATTTATGTTCTAAGGGAACAAGTGACATGTTCATTCTGGTCTTACCCTGAGTGGTTTTGAGGATTTTTAGATTCCCTGGTTCCTGTCCTCTGGTTATTGTCTGTGAAGCATTTGAATTGACCTTTGTTTCACCTATGCTTCTGTGATGAGATCATTTAGAAAGTATCATATAAAAAAAAAAAGCACTTAAGTCTGTGAACCCGAATGGAGTGAAGATACAACAAGGATATTTATGGCAAATCAATGTATCCATCTAATTGCTGTCTTCCAAATTTACAGGATTTATTTTTACCATAGAAGGAATACTATTGGTAGTTTGTTCCTCCCTGAGAGCTACAGTACTTGAAACCAATAGCTGGATTTGTCGTATAGTGAAAAAGTGAAAGAAAATTCATCACATTAGGTACCACAAAGCAATTGGAATCAAGCCAAAAGCAGATGGTAACTCAAAAAGCAATTCTCTTTCTTCTGTAGAAGTAATATTAATACTTTGCACTTCTGTAGTGGTACCCATCTAAGGATCTCAGTATGTTTTACAAACATTAATGAACTTATCCTCACACCACTCTTGTAGCTAGGTGAGTATAATTATCTTCTGTTTATACCTGGGCAGACTGAGGCATATATACGTTAATGATAAAATCTCTCTCTCTCTCTCTCTCTCTCTCACCTGAACAATTTTCATTCTGGTAGGGGCATGGGGTCCATAAACTCAGTAGCGAAGGGTTCTTCAATCCCCACACTGTAGTAGGCAGTCCCCACTAATGAGCCCTTCTAGAGTGTCACTTCCAAAGATAATAGCTATCATATCTGAATCAACGTTAACAACAACAGGTAATACTGCCCAACACTAAGAAATATTAACTGTCCAACCTGTGGAAAACAAACAAGGGCCATAGATTAAATGTAAAAACAGTTTTCCACCAGCTTTCCCTAAAAAAGGAAAAAAACAATTCAATGCTATTTAAAATTAACCTCCCATACGCAGGAGATGAAAAGTACAGTACCCACCCCACCCCTACCAGAATGAAATTTTTTTTATAAGAGACAAATTTTCTCATTCTCCCTGTGGGGGATGGGTCCATACATTCAGTAGTGATTGAATTTTTGTAGCAGTACTCTCCTCTGCACCCATCACTATCAATTGTTGGCTGGGCTAAGAGAGAGAGATGGCTTGCAGAACCCTCCTCCTGAAGGCTGCTTCACTCGACGGAAGTCTATCAGTTTTATAGAATTTTGTGAACATATGCAGGGATGCCCAAGTTGGCACCCTGCAAATTTGTCCATATTGTGCACTGGATCCGTCACCCCATGAAGCTGCCATTGCCCTCATGGAATTGGATAGGAGAGTTTTCTCCTTGGCTTTGTATGTCTCAGAAGTGCCTCACCTAGTATATCTTGCTATGGAGGCCCTCTGTCCCCTAAACCTGTGGTGCATTAGCTCTCTTAATAAAGATCTTAATTGCCCTCCAGACATCTAAAGCGTGCCATACTTGTTCTTTTGGATGGGCTGGATTTAGGCAAAAGGAGATGGACAAAAATCTCCTGGGTCTGGTGAAAGGAAGGTAGTAGTTCTGCCCTATCATTATGGAAAACACAATTTTGAGGGAGTTACATAGAGGACTCCCAACCCAGAGACCCTTTGGACAGATGTTATTGCCACTATAAAGTGAATTTAGCTGTCTGGAAATTTGGAGATGCTTTGGACATGGGTTTAAAAGGTAGATCCAAGAGTGAATTCAGTACTAGGGAAAGATCCCATGGGGCTACTCTGTGTCTAGGAGGAGGCCTGATTAGGGAACTAGCTTTGGGGAATTTTTTTGACATGGGGATAAGGAAGATCAATCCCTGTCTTCCAGAATAGAGGCTATAACAGATGCTTGAGTTCTAAGTGTGTTGTATTGTAGCCTCATAGACAGACCTGCCTGTAAGAATTCTAGGAGCAATTTGACCAAAGCTGATTCTGCCATGCATCCTTTCGGTGTGCACCAGGAATAAAATATTCTCCATATTCATGTTTACTAAGAGTTGGTGGAAAACTTTCTGGACTTCAATAACGTTGAGATCCCCATCTTGGAGTATCCTAATTTATTTTAATGTGACTTCTCAATAACCAGGCAGTCAGGTTCAGAGATACCAGGTTGTGGTGGAACATATGGCCCTGAAATAGTACATCCAGAGTATATTGGAGAGGTAATAGAAGGTGTGATGGTTCTCGAGGTATCCAGGACTGAGAGTCCTCTTGTTCGGCTTTGCCTCCAGCAACAGGGAGACTTACTGGTGTTTAACTGAGTGTCAGCTCTCTCATGACACTAGCCTGTTAGCCACTCAAACAATCTCCTCTGGGCTATGCCAGCCCTTAGTTTGCCTTGCAGGTTAACAATGGGTGTGATCACCCCTTAGCTCCTTTGAAACATTCCCCTGTAGTGTCTCATAGACTTAAAGTCTATGAGTCTATGACACCAGCCTGGTAGCCACCCAAACAATCTCCTCTGGGCTATGCTAACCCTTAGTTTGACTTGCAAGTTAACAATAGGTGTTATCACCCCTGAGCTCCTTTGAAACATTCCCCTGTCATGTCTAGCTCCTTATCCACTGAACACTCACAGAAGTACCAGGTCTACTGTCCCCAAAGGAACAGTATACGCACCAGCTTGAATGATTAAACTCAGCATCAGCTCCTTGTATAATACTACAGCACTGAAATATATTTATAGTGGGAAAAAATTATATGTTTATTATCAATGCTTTGAAATTCAAGAAAAAAAATGAGCACAGTTAATGAAAACAAAAGGGTTAAATATAAAACAAAATCACAACACAATTTTTAGAGCTGAAACTTAACAGGCTAACCTTCTGTCTAAAGAAGTGTACCTCACCCCCAAACCCTTTGCAGCATGTTAACCATGTCTGGCTGAGGTCTTGTTTTCATGAATACAAACATGCTGCCAGTTTACTTGCTAGGTGCAGGACTTCTACTTATAACCCCAAAGTTCATCCTCTGTCCTCAGGGACTGTAAAACCCCCTGTGGCTTGCTTTTCCTTGGTTCTGCTTCATCCTCACTGAATTCTCTTCCCGCTGTTGATTTCATACGTAAATGGGGCTTCCACTGTGTTGGCTTACAATGCTTAATTTATATGCTGACAGAGATAGGTGAATAAATATCTTTTGTCTGGAAGAAAACCTGTTTGTCAACTCTGCCTTAATACTGACTTCAAGAACATATTTTTGGTATATGTACGTAAGTCTTCACATAGTATCTGTACATGCATTTCACAACCAATATTGATGACCAGCATAACCCTGGCTTTCCTTTAAGACCTACATGATATTCTTTGGTGAACCAGAATGTACATCCTAGGATCAGGATATTCTTGTAATCCCCTTGCCAATCAGCATTGAGGGGTTCATGGGTCACAGAGGGGTCTCAGACATCTCCACGAAGTTTGAAAATCAGGGACATCTGGGCCAGTGTGGTACAATCAGAGACACTGTAGCCTATTGTCTCTGTATGTGTTGGATAGTTCATGTTATCACAGGAAAATGAGGGAATGCATACAGGAGAGCCCTTGGCCATACCTGGGTGATGATCTTTTTTCCTGGCCTAGAAGTTGTTCATTTTGGCATTGGAGCTGGATACAGAGATCCCCTGTTGGTTTCTCAGACGTTAGGACTATGTGGTCAAGTTTTTGGTAAGACACCACTGCCCTGTCTGCAATTTTGTGGCTTGGCAAATTTGCCACAGCAATCAGTTTTTCTTTGACAGGCATGGCTCAGACTGACAGAACATTTCTCTCGTCCTACCTGAAGAAGGTTGTGGCTTCTGCTTGTAACAAGCTCAACCAGGTGTCCCCCTATCCCCAGGTGTCTGTTTATGTATGCCATGGCAGTAGTGTTGTCTGTGAATACAAGTATGTGTCTGGAGTTACGGTAGGGAGGAGTGCCTGAAGAACTAGGTGGATCACTCGCAGTTCCAAACGGCTTATGGTGTAGTGAGATTCCATCTGTGACCATTGATTTTGTACCATGTGTTGAGTTGCATAAGTTCCCCATCCCTCCAAGTTGGCATCCATCATTATGATGTCTGTCTGCAGTTCTGCCAATTGGCTACTGTCCATGAATCTTGTCAAATCTAACCATCATCTGAGGGATCTTTTTTACTGTGAAGGGAAGTCTTACAGTGTGAGTTGGAATTGCGAACGCGATTAGGGAAATTCAGTAGGTAGTTCTGAAAACCCTTGAGATGAACCTTTGCCCAGATGAGTAGGTGTATGCAGGACATAAGCATGCCTATTAAACGTAGCAAGTCGTTCCTGTATGAGTGTGGACTGTGAAGAATCTTGCAAGCTTGCTCCAGAAACTGTACTTGCATGTTTCTGGAGAGGCAGGCTCTCTGGAGTGAAGTGTCCAACCAAGCCCCCAGCTGTTCTATTGTCTGTGTAGGGACTAGCTGGCTTTTCTCCAGACTGATTATAAACCCATGCCATTGAAGGGTGTGTACTGTCAGTTGCATGTCTCTGGCTGACTTCAGGGAGTAGGGAGGGGATTCTTATCAGAATGTCATTGAGAAAAGGGTACCCGTGTATCCCTTTTGGATGTTGGGATGCCATTGTTAGCACCAGCCCTTTGTGAATACCAGGGAGACAATGGCAATGTAAAAAGGAAGTGCTTTGTACTGCATGTGCGGAGTGCTTTATACAAATTGTGAATGGGAAAGATGGGAATGTGAGATATGCCTCCTTCAGGTCCACAGAGCGTAGGAAATCCCCAAGTGATAGTTGACACAGTAGACCGCGTCTCCATTTTGAACATGCAGGAACTGATCTCTCTTGTTGAGAGTCTTTAAATCCAGTACTGCCCTGTTCTCTCCATTTCTTTGGACAGATTCTATTGCCCTTTTTTGGAGAAGGTGATCAGATTTTGGCTTCAGTCCCGAGCCCCAGCAAGTCTAACACCAGCCCTGGTGATCCCATTAAAATGAGGTCAAAACCCACTCTGGGGCTCTGACCCACAGTTTGAGAACTGCTGGACTACATTAATGTAGTTACAGCAGTACAAATTTCCCTTATCTAGAGACGTCCTAAGGTATTTCTTAATGCCTACTGTTGAGTATCTTACTCCCTCTCTCCTGTCTATCTTCTCTAGTTACACCCCAATCCTGCAAACACCTGCACCTGTACTTAACGTTGGATATGAGAGTATTCCTATTGAAGTCAACATGGCTACTCATAGGCATAAAAGTTAGCCACTTGTGTAAGTGTTTTCAGGATCTGGAAGCTCCTTGGGACTGGAACTGTCCCTTACTAAATGTTTGTACAGGGCCTAGCACAATGGGGCCTTGATCTCTGTTGGAGTAATAAATGAGCACTCTTCTCTATAGACCTGTTCCTAGGTTTTGTTTATTTGCATTAAGTCTTGTTTGATCACTGTTCTCAAAGGTAGGGGTGGTTTAAGTATGAAGGCCCAGTGGGTGAAGGAACAGGGGGATAAAGGGGTACAGTGATAGAGCCTGAAGTGGGCAATAAACACCTCTCAGGAAAACAGTGCTTCCTCTTTTTCCACACAAATTTTGTTTGGGAAACATGAAGCAACAGTCTGCCCAAGGCAAAATACCAAACCTAGAGCTGAGGTAGAAGTAAAATAAATGCTTTAAAATTTCAGCTAAGGCATCATAGCTCCTAGTGCAACAGACACTGATCTACTAAGGTGCCATAAATCTGTCCTTGGCAGAGTATCCCCTCATACATTCATGCCACTCCTACACCACTCCATCTCCTTAAGAAAAATAGCAGAGCTTTATTAATATTAATCCACTTTCCCAATACTTTCACTAACCCCCTCTACTATATTCTGTCTCCTTAAAGCATCTAAATTCTTCATAATGAACCTATCTTTCCTGGGAACGCTCCCTACATTCCCATATCAGGTGATCAACTCGTTCTTTAACCTTACATGTGTTATCTAACCCAGCTTTGTGCCTACTGACTAAATATAAATTGTTATTCAGACCACAGGGAGCAGTTAACAGACTAAATATGAGTACTTCACTGATCCTTTCATGACATTGGAGTAGCAGGTTATTCTCTATTTTGGGGCATACTTCATAGAATCTTCTTCCTCTTTCTCCTTGGTTCATAATTCTTGCCATTCCTTTTTTAATCCTTTTTTTAACTAAATGTTTAAATTCCTGTTTACTTAAAGGAGTCTTTATATCATTTCCTCCATTTTTAAAGCATTGTTTGCTTCCTTATCTGCCACTTCATTGCCAGATATCCCAGCATGTGCTGGAATCCATGCTAGTACTATGGTCATGCTGGAGCATACAAACCCTGTTATCAAAAACAGTATTTCATTTATTAGCTCACCTCTGCTTTCTCAGATACCCCCCTTTAAGTGCCAGCATACCTGATCATGAATCTGAAAAGATAACAGCTATGGTAAGCTGTATGTCCCTTATTTATAATGGTAACATTATTCCCACCAAGTCAGCTGTCATAATGGCTACAAAATTAGATATTCTTTTAGATTTATTAACTCCCATCTCAGGGATGCACAAGGTTGCACCCACACTATGTGTTTTTTTATATTTAGATCCATCCATTTATATTCGAGAATGATGACTCCATTTACCGTATATAAACTTTATCTGTCATATAGGACAACTCTTACCCTTTATTTTATAATCCAATTCTAAATCCTCATCCAGAGAGATATTTTTTCAGGTATAATTGATTGCCCCATAACTATAGATTTAAATCTCTTCTAGTCCTTCCTTTCCACTTAACTCCTTTACCCACATTTTAACCCCAAAACCATAAGGGAGTTTATTGTGTTGGGCTACAATTCATCCACTTAATTCCCAACATTCCTCATATATTTTTTCCAGTATTCTTATCTGCACTATTTCCCTTGACTTTAGCCCAAAATGTCAGCTCTAACATTTTCTTTCTTAAATAGATAGGCATTTCATCTGTAGTTACCTGCATTATACACAGTGGCATCGTAAGAAATGTAATACATGCAGTTCATAGCCCTTGATCTTGAATTGATGCTAACTTTTTAAGCTCTGATACAAATGCAAAAGTGCAGGCTTGACACGCATACTCCATGACTGATTTTATTAACTCTCTATCTAGCATCATCAGCACTTTCTTATCTGCTCCCCAATTAATCCCAGCAGTACTTTTAAACAGATTAATCCTGCCTTAACATTTATTTCTAATACTTCCAGTATGGCCCTTCCAAGTAAGTTAATTATCAAACAGTACATCCACATTTAAAACTGTTAACTACATGCACCTGTTCACCATAAAGTTATAAATTGCCCATATCTCTAATTTTTCTCCCACTAAAGATCATTCCCTTTGTTTTAGCAATTGAAAATTTAAATATCCAAGCAGGTCTGAGACCTCCCTGAGTGTTTCATTGATTGTCTCTCTCCAGCCAGACTAATTCTCCAGTGTTTAACCCATAGAGCACAATCATCCACAGATAGGGTAATACCTATTCTTGCCCTCAGACTTTTTGGGAGATCATTTATCATAACATTAAATAAAGTAGGGCTGACAACACCCCCCTGAGGAGTGCCATTGGCAATACTATAGATACCTGATAAGAATTTCCCTACTCTAACCTGTATGGTCCTTTTACTCAAAAAATCACTTATCCATCAGAACATTCGTCCTTTCAATCCTACCATTGTCTATTTATATAACAAACAATTCCTCCCCATAGGGTATCATATGCTTTTTCAATGTCCAAAAAAAAAACCAGTTATCATATACTGTTCATTTCTCATACTACTTTGTATTTCTGTTTCTAATCTTACAGTATGATCAAATGTGCCTCTCCCCTTCTTAAAACCGTTTTGCACATTTTGCACCCTACTGAGTGGAGTTCCCTCCTTTTAACTCCTCCTCCTCCAGTCCTGGCACGATTTGCAGGGGCAGAGGGGCAAGGTTACTCAAGCTCATAGCAGCTCCTCAACCCCTTCCATGCTGTTGTGTGTTTGTATACCCCATCACACAGGGACTGAACCAGAAAGCTCAACACACAAGCCTCTACAACTTGAGCTAGAACATGTCTACACTAGGAGTGCTTTGTTGGTGTAGGTATACCAGAGCACTATAATGGCAAAAGTGCACTTTACTGCTGAAGTTTATACTACACCTCATACCACCATCATCCCAAGAGAAATAAGCCATACTGGCAAAACTGCCAGTATAACTGTGTCTACACTTGAGCTTTTGCCATCAAAGGTCTGTTGACCAGGGATCACACTTCTTCACACCCCTGACTGACATAGCTCTGCTGGCAGAAGTCTGTAGTTGGCAAACCGAGTTGGACTGGTCATAGAAGGGGGTATTTAACATACATTGTCCTAGTGGTTATGCTGGTGCCATTTTTAAAATCTGCACTTTTTTGTGATCCCTTGATGGTTATGCTGTACAGAAAACTTTGACTTACAGAAGGAATGAGGCGGGGTGGGAAGAGACGGGGCTGGAGCAGGGAAGGGGCGGGGTTGGGGTGGAGCAGGGTAGGGGCTCTGGGGTAGGGGTGGAGTGGGGGCAGCGCAGGGGCGGAGAAGGGGTGGGAAGAGGCAGGGGCAGGGGCTGGAGGAGCACGCAGCTGCATAGGGCACCAGGAAACTTGGTTCCCCAAATTTCCTGGTGCCCTACACAGCTGAGTACTTTGTGTATGGGTAGGGACAGCCCTGCTTCCTGCCCCACACAGTATACAATCTAAGTAGTTCAAGTATTGGGTAAATGCAATGTTGTATCATGCCAGTATATCAAATCCCTCTGTCAAATTCCCCATTCACCAGTGAGTTTTGTGATGGTTACTTAGGGATAGATCCTTGGAGAACTACTGAACTCAATGGCGTTATGCTGATCAGCAGTGGTTCAGGATCTGGCCCTTCAACTACGTCAATAACTTTTAGTTCCATTTCTCTGTGTTTCCATTTCTCTCTGTTTCCAACTATCTCACTTACTATTCTGAGAATGTTACGGCCAAATACAGCAAAGAGCAACTATTGGCAGACTTCTGTCTCCCTTACGCCCGCTAAAACTTTCCATGAATGTCAGTAGGAGTCTGAGGTGTGGAAGTATAACAGGATTGGGCCTGTACGAGGTGGTTGTCATTTATAAATATTGACTTGACTCTTTATTTCATGTAGTTGCTTGTAAAATTCTTTTAGGCTGAAGCAGAAGGCACAGTGCAGATGGCAAGGATATTTTTCACAGTTTTCATGGTGGATAACAATATACTTGACATTTTGCTCATTAAATGTGAGCTCTGGTATGTGAGTAAATATGCCAGGCATCTGTGCTCTAAAATTACCAATATGAAAATGAACAACTCAAGTGTTTCAGTCAATAAATGTACAGCACACAATCAACATTCAGCAATTTTATGGATATTGCGTGCAACGAAAGCCCTGATTACAAGATTGCAGGGAAAGTTCCTATATTGGCAGACAGCTGGCCATATTGATCTAATACTCCCCTGCCCTCTATATTTTATATTGTATAGACCTGATCCAAAGGTCACTGAAGTCAATGGAAAGACTCATATTGGCTTCAGTGAGCAGTGGATCACACTCAATGAATCTATGTCTCCACTTGCGAAGTAACTCCCTGCTCTCCATGTGTCAATATATAATGCCTGCATCTGTAACTTTCACTCTATGCATCTGAAGAAGTGAGGTTTTTACTCACGAAAGCTTATGCCCAAATAAATCTGTTAGTCTTTAAGGTGCCACCAGACTCCTTGTTGTTTATGTTTTTAGTGGAAATAACACCTGCACTGCTGATCCTGGCAAGATAAAGGCATGGAGAAAAGAAGGGGAGATGACCAGGATAGGGGAGGAAAAAATGGGAGAAAACCAACATAGGCAAAAATGGAGGAACAGATGAGCTAGACTGCAGAAGTTTGGGGAGGGAAAAAGAAAGGCCATTGGGGAGGAAATGGGATACAGGTAGGGTTGGACAAGAAGAAAGAGCAAAATGGTTGAGCAGCAGTAGTAATGGATGAACAAGGGCAGAGAAAAGAGACTGGATAGTGGAAAATGTGGGGAAAAATACACCAAAGAAAGAACAACGGGAAAGGAAAAAGTGCTCCAGTTTAGGAAAAAAGAAGAGTATAATTTCACAAAGAAAGAAAAGAGAGGGGAATATAATGTACATGGAAAGAAAAAGCAGAAAGAAAAGACACCTGTTGGTGAATGTTATTTATTTGTGTTCTAGATTTTCTAGAGACATTATTTTGAGATGGCTGCATTACTCATCAGCAGTGAAATTAAAAAAGTAACTAGAGAAAAAGCCAAATAAGGTGTTTTGCTTCAGGATCACATTCCAACCTGACCAAACCCAAGCCCTTCTCCAAGTCAAGATTATGGAGGCACAGGTAGCAGCTCTGTATTTAATGTTCAACTGACATTTGGACTTAAAGCCAGACTAAAATGCTTCTTGTTCCTGGTTAAATTAATTTATTTTGTTTCCATATAGGGTGGCCAGACGTCCTGATAAAATTGGGACCATCCCGATTTTGAGCTGTTTATCCTGCGTCTCGACCGATCTCTGGTCGGGACACAATTTTTGTCCCGATATTTTGTGCCGCTGGGATCACTTGGCTTCCCCCCCCCCGCCCGGTGTCCCGATATTTTCTTCATCTCATCTGGTCACCCTATTTCCATATATGGTACAATTTCTACTCAGAGAACAACTTTTTTTTTTTTAATTAAAAGGGTTAAAATAAAAGAGTTACATTTAAAATAAAAAAAAAAAAAAAAAAAAAAAAAAAAAAGGAGATTTTTAAGCTGTTAATATTCAATTCAAAATACCAGTTCCTGGGTTCAGCTTGTCATAACCTTGTAGTGATACATAAAAAGGAAAGATTTAAGAGCCCAAATGAAATGAAAACCCTGGTCCATTCCTAACCATGGTGCTGATAGTGCTTCATAACACTAAAGGGCTTGAACCTATATACCTATTTACCCCAGTGATAAAAGTCTCATAGATTTCAGTGGAAACAGGATTAGGTAATGATGCAACGACTGGAAAACAGATTGGCAAAGAGGCACGTCAGTTCTTCCTGATCTTGCTCCCTACAAGACCTTTTTATCCCTGGCCCTATTTATTTCTTTCTCAGAGAGCGGCTCAAACATATTTATGCCCTGTGTCCACCTGTTTCAAGTTGATTTGTACTCAGCATGGATAAGCCACGCTTCCACTGCCTTTGCCAGTGTTATCGTGTCTACCTATGCTATCTCAATGAGAACTAGCACATGTATGTGTACATGAGCGGGGAATTACTCCCCCAGCTCACAGTACAGAAGTAGATTAGAATCATAGAATCATAGAATATCAGCATTGGAAGGGACCTCAGGAGGTCATCTAGTCCAACCCCCTGCTCAAAGCAGGACCAATTCCCAACTAAATCATCCTAGCCAGGGCTTTGTCAAGTCTGACCTTAAAAACCTCTAAGGAAGGAGATTTCACCACCTCCATAGGTAACCCGTTCCAGTGCTTCACCACCCTCCTAGTGAATTTTTTTTTCCTAATATCCAACCTAAACCTCCCCCACTGCAAGTTGAGACCATTACTCCTTGTTCTGTCATCTGGTACCACTGAGAACAGTCTAGATCCATCCTCTTTGGGACCCCCTTTCAGGTAGTTGAAAGCAGCTATCAAATCCCCCCTCATTCTTCTCTTCTGCAGACTATGATTCTATGAGTGATGTAGGTAGAATACCAGACTTTATGGACGAGAGGTCAGGATACCAGGGTGAGTCAGCTGTATAGCTCTGCATATTGATCTGTGCAAGGTCCTAGAACCTTTCATCTTGTCCAATCATCTTATCAGAGGGGAAAACAGGAAAGGAGGTAGTTGCAAAAGTGAAGAAGTGCTGGGAAAGAAATAATAAACAATCTAGCAATAAATTTAACAGAAAACTAGTTTGATACCTTACATACTAAACCAAACAATAATGCAGTCATACATTGATGAATATGACAAGGAAGCATTTCCTTACACAATACTGAAAACCAGAAAGATGCTAATTTTGTTGTACTTTTAAAAACATAATAAAAATCGATACACCACATTGAACTTAATAGAAGTTTTTCCATTAACTTCAGGAGTTTTGGATCAGGTCCCACGAAAACTGGAGCATGTACAAGTCTTTATGATATCAAAGCAAGTATTGTGCTAATTCAGAGCTATTTTGGAGATTAGTATGGGCTCAGTTGTGCATTCCTTTGCACCTAAAACTCCTACTGAAGTTATTGAGAGCTCTGGGTGTGCAAGAAACGCAGGGTTGGGTTCTATATTTGTAAAGAATTTACTTTATGCCACTGCTGCTTCATTGAGTAATGTCTTGCTCCTCAAATAGCCCCAAGGGGCTCTAGATTTGATGGCCACCCCATCAGGACTACTTAAGGGGTAGGGGGACTATTCAGCATGAGGGAAGATGGCAGAATCTAGCTGCCTGAAAGTCTGCAAACACTGTCCTTTTTCCTGCAAATGTCCATAACCAGCTTATTATTCTAAAAGTCTATTCCACCCATAGATACTCTCTCAGGCCATAAATCCTATTTAAAGTGAAGAATTGTAAGTCCGCATGTTCAATATTAATATATTCTTTTGCTACCACCAGACTATTCAGTGCATAAGACATTTACTCCAGACAGATAATGAGATATTTCCAATTATTTATGATATATATTTTATAATTTAGAAGAAGCTGTGAGTAGTAAGATGCTGCATCTGCTTTGCATTTGTTAAAAATAGAGAAATCCTGGATATTTTAAAAGAACTGCAAAGGTTTTGCTGTTACCATCTGGTTTGTAAGATTCCTAAAGAGGAAAGCTGTTTTAAAAATACAATTAGCACCGAATTTTAAAAAATGTGTAGCATTAATCACCTGCCTAAGATCTTGAGAAATCAGAGCTGTTGACTTCCTGTTGTCCCTGATAGGGTATGTGACATTATGACTACCATAAACAGAGGATGGAAAGAGCAACTCCATTCTAACCCCATCAGCCAGCCACCATTTGATGCAGTATTAGGCCCTGGACTTTGTCTGGCCTTGACCTGGCTAAGGATACTGCAGGACTGAGTTTTATGCATCTGGTTCCAGGCAGATATTTGATGCAGCAGAAGACAAGTGGGAATTGTCAAGCAAGGGGTGTAGCTGTGTTTACATGCAAAATAAAGACTAGATGTTTCCAAAATTAGATCTGATAGTATCACTATTTGTATGCAAGCCCTGTGTACAACTATCCTAATTATTATAATAATAGAGCCTGTGTAACATGCTGGGTGCTTCAGATAAATTAACAATATTTAATACAAAACTCAACATCAATGTCATCCTTATAGGACTGCGAGTGCTCTACAGCTGAATGAGGCCAGCAGACAGGCCTAGGGATAAAAACTCCAGAGGAAAGCCACTGTATTCCTAACCCACCTCCTCCCTGCACGACTGATAACAAATTTGCTAGCAGGGGAAAGGGCCCAAGGGTATGAGTGAAAGCTTTACAAGTGCACCAGTAATTACAATGTAATAAAAAGGATGAATTACTCATTGGGGTGGAGTAAGGAAAAGCTGAGAGAACATAAAAGTTTCTGTGGGGGTGACAGTGTGGGAGGAGAGTGAGAAGCTGAGGTGGCCAGGTGTGGATGAAGCATGCTGAGGACTGTAGCAAATCAGAGTCCACAGATCAATATGTTGTCCGATTATAAGATTTGTGGATCATTAGCCATACAGTGTCCCTGGCTTTTTATTGGCTTCATAAAATTATATTTAATTATATGTTTATTTCTCAATTATGCAAATCCCTGCACTTGAGAGGCTGAAGGGTTCTGCTTTAGATAATGATTGAACTGTGGTTTCTCCAATAGCTGTACAGCATTCCAATCCCTGCGCTCTGCCTGGCGCATGTTAGTGTTTCACAAGGGCTGTGCTGCTATAGCATTATAGTAGCACCTGGAAACTCCAGCTAAGAACAGAGCTCTGGTGTTCTTGGTGTACAGACACATAGTGAGAGACAGTCCCTGAACTGAAAGGGTGGATGGGGGAACATTGGCACAGAGACATGAGGGCCCCGATCCTCACAGATACTGAAATCGATGGAAGTTAGGAGCCTAAACACCTGGCCACCTTAAGGGTATGTCTACACTACGTGATTACTCCGATTTTACAAAATTTGATTATTGGCAACAGAGTGTATAAACTCGAGTGCATGCGGCCACATTAAGCACATTAATTCGGCGGCGTGCGTCCATGTACTGAGGCTAACGTCGACTTCCAGAGTGTTGCACTGTGGGTAGCTATCCCATAGCTATCCCCTATTTCCCGCAGTCTCCCCCACCCATTGGAATTCTGGGTTGAGATCCCAATGCCTGATGGGGCAAAAAACATTGTCACGGGTGGTTCTGGGTACATTGTAAACACCTCGCGCATTATCATGAAGTTTATGCTGAACCAGAATCTGAGGAGGAGGTGGCGATGGCAGTGCGGCGACGAGAGTGATGAGGACATGGATACAGAATTCTCTCAAACCGTGGCCCCGGCGCTTTGGAGATCATGGTGTTACTGGGGCAGGTTCTAGCCGTGGAATGCCGATTCTGGGCCCGGGAAACAAGCACAGACTGGTGGAGCTGCATAGTGTTGCAGGTGTGGGACGATTCCCAGTGGCTGCGAAACTTTCGCATGCGTAAGGGCAATTTCATGGAACTTTGTGACTTGCTTTCCCCTGCCCTGAAGTGCCAGAATACCAAGATGAGAGCAGCCCTCACAGTTGAGAAGCGAGTTGCGATAGCCCTGTGGAAGCTTGCAACGCCAGACAGCTACCAGTCAGTCAGGAATCAATTTGCAGTGGGCAAATCTACTGTGGGGGCTGCTGTGATGCAAATAGCCAAAGCAATCACTGAACTGCTGCTACCAAAGGTAGTGACTCTAGGAAATGTGCAGGTCATAGTATATGGCTTTGCTGCAATGGGATTCCCTAACTGTGGTGTGGCGATAGATGGAACCCATATCCCTATCTTGGCACAGGAGCACCAGAGCAGCCAGTACATAAACCGCAAGGGGTACTTTTCAATGGTGCTGTAAGCACTGGTGGATCACAAGGGATGATTCACCAACATCAACGTGGGATGGCCAGGAAGGGTTCATGACACTCACGTCTTCAGGAAAACTAGTCTGTTTAAACGGCTGCAGCAAGGGATTTACTTCCCAGACCAGAAAATAACAGTTGGGGATGTTGAAATGCCTATAGTTATCCTTGGGGACCCAGCCTACCCCTTAATGCCATGGCTCATGGCCATACACAGGCAGCCTGGACAGTAGTCAGGAGCTGTTCAACTACAGGTTGAGCAAGTGCAGAATGGTGGTAGAATGTGCATTTGGATGTTTAAAGGGTCGTTGGCGCACTTTACTGACTCGCTCAGACCTCAGCCAAACCAATATTCCCATTGTTATTGCTGCTTGCTGTGTGCTCCACAATCTCTGTGAGAGTAAGGGGGAGACCTTTATGGCAGGGTGGGAGGTTGAGGCAAATCCCCTGGCTGCTGATTACGCGCAGCCAGACACCAGGGCGATTAGAAGAGCACACCAGGAAGCGCTGTACATCAGAGAAGCTTTGAAAACCAATTTCATGACTGGCCAGGCTATGGTGTGAAAGTTCTGTTTGTTTCTCCTTGCTGAAAACCCGCCCCCTTGATTGACTCATTCCCTGTATGCAACCCACCCTCCCCCCTTCGATCACAGCTTGCTTTTAAAGGAAATAAAGTCACTATCGTTTAAAAATCATGTATTCTTTATTAATTGATTATAAACATAGTGAGAGAACTGACAAGGTAGCCTGGGTGGGGTTTGGGAGGAGGGGAGGAGAGAAGGAAAAGGCCACTTCAAAAGTTGTTGAATGACAGCCTTTTGCTTGGGCTGTCCACTGGGGTGGAGTGGCAGGGAGCTCGGAGCCTCCCCCACTGCGTTCTTGGGCATCTTGGTGAAGAGGCTATGGAACTTGGGGAGGGCGGTTATACAGGGACTGCAGCGGCACTCTGTGATCCTGCTGCCATTCCTGAAGCTCCACCAGACACCAGAGCATGTCCGTTTGATCACGCAGCAGCCCTAGCATTGCATCCTGCCTCCTCTGATCTTCCTGCTGCCTTTTCCTATCTTCCTGCCAACACCTCTGATCTCGAGCATCCCTCCTGTCCTCACGTTCATCCCTCCTGTCCTCATGTTCATTGGCAGCTTTCTTGTACTTTGATACTGTGGAAGATCCCTGCTAGCCAAACGCGAACAGCTCAGCACCAATGGCCACCCCCCAACCACTTGGCTAACTGCAGGGAAGGATTTCTTTTCAGCCACAGGCAAACAGCTCAGTAGGAACGGCCACTTCTGTCCCCTTAATTAAATTCCTGTATTTCAACCAGGTTACCATGAACGATATCACTCTCCTGAGGATAACAAAGTGAGATAAAGAATGGACGTTGCTTGAATGCCAGCAAACACCAGGACCATACGCTGCCAGGCTTTGTCATGCAATGATACCAGATTACTTGCTATTAGCATGGGGTGGTAAAGTGTCCTACCATGGAGGATGGAATAAGGCTGCCCTGCCCAGAAACCTTGTGGAAAGGCTTTCAGAGTACCTCCAGGAGAGCTTCATGGAGATGTTCCTGGAGGATTTCCACTCCGTCCCCAGACACGTTAACAGACTTCTCCAGTAGTTGTACTGGCCACAAATGCATCCCAAGTCCTCAGGGCAAATTAATCATTAAAAAACACTTGTTTTTAAACCATGTTTTATATTTACAAAAGTACACTCACCAGAGTTCCCATCTATGGCTTAATGGTCTGGGATATTGCCTTGGGAGGGTTGGGAGGCTACTTCAGTCAGGCTGAGAAAAAGATCCTGGCTGTTGCGGAGAACGGTGTGCTGTGTGCTCTCCACAAGCTCGTCCACCTCCTCCTCCTCCTCATCTTCCCCGTCCGCAAAATCCTCAGGCCTGGCTGAGAGTAACCCCTTATCCAGGTCAGGGCTGGAGTAGTGGTGGCGGCCCCCCCTAGAATTGCATGCAGCTCAGCGTAGAAGCGGCATGTCCGCGGCACTGCCCCGGACCTTCCAACCTTGCTTCTTTGGTTTTCTTGTATGCTTGTCTGAGCTCCTTAACTTTCACGCAGCACTGATATGAGTCCCTGTTGTGGCCTCTCTCCATCATGCCCTTGGAGATTTTTTCAAATGTTTTGGCATTATGTCTTTTGGAACGTAGTTCTGCTAGCATGGAATCATCTCCCCATACAGTGATCCGATCCAGTACCTCCCATATGGTCCATGCTGGAGCTCTTTTTCAATTCTCGGACTGCATGGTTACCTTTGCTGATGAGCTCTGCATGGTCATCTGTGCTCTCCACTCTGGGCGAACAGGAAATTAAATTCAAAAGTTTGCGGGGCTTTTCCTGTCTACCTGGCCAGTGCATCTGAGTTCAGATTGCTGTCCAGAGTGGTCACAACAGTGCACTGTGGGATAGCTCAAGGAGGCCAATACCGTCAAATTGCGTCCACACTAACCCTAATTCAAACCAGCAATGTTGATTTCACCACTACTCCCCTCATCAGGAGCCATTTATGTTGAAGTAAATGGCTTCGTTGTGTGGACGGGTGCAGGGTTAATTCGATTTAAAGCTGCTAAATTCGACCTAAACTCATAGTGTAAGTCTCACCCTGTTATCACAGATGGCCACTGCTCCTTTCAGCCTACTCCCAACTCCCACTCCCTTAATGATCCTGAGGAATCCGAGACACACAATGAGCCATTTCTTCCTACTTATTTTAAATGCTCCCATTCCTGCCTGTGTCTGAGCATCAGTAATAGTGGTGTTGGAGAAAAGACCAAGCTCACCTCCTGCATATTCAGATTTCAAACTGTTTTGCATGTCAAACATACTGGTTTTTGAGATGAGGAGAGAGACAATAGGGGGAGCTATAAAATAAACAGAGCCAGATTTTGGCTGGCCCCATTGTGGATGTGCACATGGATGAGGAGAGTGCAATAAAGCTCTGGACGCTTTTGTGGCCAGTGGTGCTGATGACAATACAGTTCTGTGCTCTTCTAAATGGCACCCTAAAATGTGTGAGAAGGAGGCATGTCCATGGACCCACTTCCTCACCTCTGCATCAGTGGATATGACCAGTCAGCTGCTAAGGAAGCTCTGTGAAACATTGTGCACAATTAGTAGTCAAGGACAAAAAATATTTATACACTCCTACTGAAACAATATAGAGTGGTTAAAAAATATTCTCTCGCAGAGCCCTCTCAATGCCCTCCAGTTCCACGAGTTTCTCAGGGAGGGCCCTCAGAACAGGTCTTCTGTCCATACAGAAGAGACTGGTCCTCACCTCAAGCCACAGGAGGTAATGATCAGTTCATGACATGGGAATAATAGCTAACCCTCCAATCTCTCATCCTAACTCAAACATCAAATCCAGAGTATGGATTGAGCCTTCAGTCACCTTAGATAACCCCATAGGGTGACCATGAAGTCTTGAGCCAATCCAAAAGTCTTATCGCCTATGTGGAAGCCAAATTCAATAAGCAAAATCAGCCTTGGTGCCTCCCAGACCACAGCAGAGAGAAACTTCATCAACTCATGCAGGGACTTTGCACTGCAACAAAGCAATCTTAGGGTTACCATTTGTCCGGATTCCCCCGGACACGTCCGGCTTTTTTGAGTTAAAAATAGCATCCAGGGGGAATTTGTCAATGTCCGGATTTCCCCCCCCATGCAGAGTGTGCGCGGCTTACAGGGCAGGCGGACGGATCGTGCCACTCGCACGGGGCTCCGGCAGCCTGAGCCCTTCCTCCACTTCCCCCCTCCTCTCCTCTGCAACTTGAGACCACTCCCCTCCTCTCTCTCCCCCCCCCCTGCATTCGCAGATCGCTGGCCAGCTGTTCGCCTCGGGCCTCCGGCAGTCTGGAGCTCCAACCCTACTCCTGCTCCCTCCCCGCGCTGCTGAGCGCGCTGCTCTGCAGCACGGTAAGGGGGCTGGGGGTCAGAGAAGTGGCAGGGAGGTACTGGAGGGGGTAGTCAAGAGACAGGGAGCAGGGGGAGGGTTGGATGGGTCAGGAGTTCGGGGGGGGCTGTCTGGGGGTTGGGGGTGTAAGGTTTTGGGCAGTCAGAGTACAGGTGGGGGGGG